>NW_026056880.1:0-2745 GCF_023758085.1 Alternaria hordeiaustralica | reverse complement strand
AATTATATAACTACTAAGTATTTAGGTAGAAAAAAAATAGATTTAAAATTAGACTTTATAAAGAAAAGACTAATTAAAAAAAAGTTAGTAAAAGAAAGATTGTAATATTAGGTAATAAAGCATAGTTTTTATATTATAGTAAATAGTAATAATTACTATAAGTAAAATATAGTACTATTAAACTTTAGTTCTTATCTAATATTAGATAAAGATTATAATTTATAATAGTATTTAATAGTAATATCTAATAGAGATATCTTATAATTTATAATAGTATTTAATAGTAGTATCTAATAGAGGTATCTTATAATGTATAGTAGTATTTTATAGTAGTATTAAAGAGTAGTATTTAATAGTAGTATTTAATAATAGTACTTAGTAGTAGTATTGTATAGACGTATTCTAAAGTAGTATTATATAAAAGTACTCTATAGTAATATATAATAATAGCATTTAGTAGAGATATATAGAAGTTATATCTAGTAGTAGTATATAGTAGTAGTATATATTAGGAATATAGACTAGTAGTATATAGGTATAGTATTTAGTAAATATATATAAATATAGTATCTAGAGATAGTATCTTATTACTTTGTTAAATGTGCTAGTGTAGAAATATAGGTATAAAGTAGTTAGGTAATATAGTATATAATTATAATATATATATAGTTACTAAATACTTTATTTTATAGTATATACTAGTAGATATCTATTTAAAAGTTTAGGAAATTAAAATAAACTTATAAAGTTTTACGCTTTAAGATCTTTTATATCTAGAAAGAGAAATAAGAAAGTATATATTCTATATACTTTATACTAAAAACGTAAAAATACTTAGAAGTACTTCTAGAAGTTATAAATATATCTTATTACTCTCTAAAAGCTTTTTTTAGAGTTAAACCTAACTCTAAGCTATAACTATTAATAAAAAGTAATAAATATCTAAGAACTTAAAGTATTTAAACCTATTTCTAAAATAAAGCTATAAGGCTATTTCTAGAATAAAGCTATAAAGTAGTAATAAATAGTACTTTATAACTCTTAATCTAATATATATTATATATTCTAAGTAGATAGAAGAATTTTTAAAGAAGAGTCTTATACGCGTATATATATAGAACTTTTAAAGTTTTTTTAAAAAAAAGTATATATTTAGCTTTCTCTTTAATTTTATTTTTTTTATTCTTTTTTTTCTTATTATTCTCTAAATCTATCTTTATATCTATTTCTTAAAACGCTTTTTTATAATAGTCTTAATATTAATATATTAGAATTCTTTCTAATCTACTTTCTAATCTACTATTTCTTTAAAGTAGTATCTCTATTAGTTATTAAGAAAGATAACTTAATAGAGATTAATTTTATTATCTATATAAAAGATAGTAAGACTTATATATAGATTATAGATAATATAAAGCTTTACTTCTCTTACTCTATATATAAATAAAACGTTAAGAAAACTTTTAAATACTATATTTAAGATAAGATTCTTAGTGTAAAGATATATATTCTTAGTATTCTCTTTAAAAACTTAATATATAGTAGCTCTTTTAAGTATATAAAGTTACCTAAAGTATATTATTAACATTAGCTAGCTCTTAAGTATACTAGATAGCATAACTAGCTCTTATTTATATAAACTAACTTTATAAAATATAGATTATTTACTTCTTAGTAATATAACTAAATATAAATAGTACTATTCTAGATAGCTAAGTAACGTAAGCCTTTTATATAAGTAGTAATTAATTATAAAATTTTTAACTATAAATCTATAGTTAGAAGAGTAATTTGTATAAAGTAGATATATAAAATAAGAAAGTAATACTACTAGTTTATTAGTTAGCTTCTATTAAGATATATTACTAGTATAGACTATAAGTATATTTATAGTTACTCTAGTATATTAGATCTACTAAGAGAAGTATAAGTGTTTTTTAGATTATCTTAGAGAATCTAGATAGAATATTAGACTAGAAATAATGTATAGCTCTTTAATAGTATAATAAATATAGTACTACTACTAATTCTAGAGTTTTCTTAAGCTTTTAGCTAATTATAACTATAGGTAGTACTTACTTTTAAGAGTAACTATAAGTAATATAGTAGTAATATAACTAGGTATTATCTATATAATATTAGTAGTTAGAAACTTATTAATATATACTTATAAGTCTTTATTATAAATATATAATAAAAAGAACTATAAGTAGATAGTAATAAGCGTTTAAGTATAGACTTAGTTATAATAGCTTAAAAGTTTATTTATTTACTATTTATAAACTAGTATTTTAGTATAAGATATAATATAGTAGACTCTATCTCTAAGATCTAGAGAGATAAGTAGTATCTTATAATAATATTTAGAAAGTTATATAGAGTAATAGTATTTAATATTAGTATATAATAGTTAAATTTAGTAGTAGTATAAAGTAGTTGTATTATATAGTAGTACTAAGTTATAGTATATAATAGTTATATTTAGTAGAAGTATAAAGTAGTAGTATATAGTAATAGTATTATAGAGTAGTGCTAAGTAGTAGTATATTATAGATGTATTTAATAGAAGTATTAGGTAGTAGTATATAGAAGTAGTATGTAATAGTAATCTTAAAAAGTTATCTAGAGTAGAAGTATTTTATAGTAGTATAGAGAAATAGTATTAAGTAGACGTCTATAGTAGTAGTATAGAGTAGTACTATTAAGTAGTAGTCTAGGGGTTAGGGTTAGGGTTAGGGGTTAGGG
>NW_026056879.1:0-2797 GCF_023758085.1 Alternaria hordeiaustralica | reverse complement strand
TACGTAAGCAATTAGATTTACTAGGAATTTTTCTAATTTGTTAAGAAATTACAATAAGTGCAATCTTAACAAAGCTTAATAATAATAAAAAGATAATAATAACTAAGTTATTATAATCTTTACACTATTTACTTTTATTATTTATAGTAACTTAATAGAGAGCTTAAGGCTAAGTACTAAGTACTAAGAGCTAGCTTAGTAGGTAAATACTACTAGTTATATACGTAAAACTATAGTAATAAAGCTATAGTAGAAAATAAGCTATAAATACTATATTCTTTTTATTCTATATCTTAGAACTTTTATAAAGTATTTTAGCTAAAGCTTTATATTACTAATATTTAGCCTTTCTAATTACTAAAGCTAAGAATAGTATTACTATAAGCTTTACTATATATATAAAGTTATAGAAAAGAATAGTACAGTAGAGTAATAAAAAGAAAAAGATATTTTAAAAGTTACATCTTTTAAAGCTAGATATCTAGATAACTAGAGTAGCTAAAATAGAACTCTTTAAAAAATTTAGAAGAAAATATAGTAAACTAATTTTTATAAAATTAGTATTCTAGCTTAGTAAGCTTTTAGGCTCTAATATACTAGCTTAAAGATAAGCTTTTATTTTTAGCTCTCTAAATTAGCGTACAACCTTTTATATAGTAAGAAAAAGTATAGTTTAAATATCTTAGTAAAGTCTATATACTTTAACTAATCTTATACTAAAATATCTAAGTAGTATATATTATTATTATTTATAAAATATACTAGTTCTATAACAAAGGCATAACGTAGCTAAGTAATATAGTAGATAATTATAATATAGGTATATTTTCTAAACACTTTTATTAATATTATATAGTAGTAAATATCTTTAATAAGATCTAGTTAGTAAAAGTAAGCTATAAGGTTTATAGTATCTATAAGCTTTACGTAAAAGAAAAGAGTAAAAATAGCTAAGCTTCTAGTATTTTATAAGCTTATACTAAAAGTATAAAATAATAAGTATAAGTAGCTAAGCTTTTCTTAGTTTATAAGTCTTATACTAAAGTATAAAGAAATTAGAAAGTAATATATTTCTATATAGTCTAAGAAGTATATATAATATTAAACTTTTTAAATAAATACATTATTTAAGCTATTATACTATATCTTACTTAATTCTCTATTAAGTACTATAGTATCTATTTTTAGTAAATTTATAATTAAGATTTTAGATTTTAACTTTAAAGCTTTATAACTTAGTTAAACTAATATAAAAGAAATTACTTTAATAGTAAAAGATTTATAGTTTTAGCTTAAAATTATAGCTAAGATTAGAAATAGTAATATTCTATTTTTAGTATTTTTATAAACTATAATAAAGGTAAAGTAGCTATAAAAAGCTAATTATATAATATAAAGTATAGTATACTAATAAAAGTTATTTATAAAAATATCTACTACTAGTTTATAAAAGAAAGTTTCTAATAATAGAAACTTTATATTTTAAGAATTTTAAATTTTAAAGTAGTATAACTTAGCTAAAACTAAAGATAAAAAGCTAAAATTTAAAATCTAGACTTTAAAAGATATAAGTATTTATATTAGTAATAAAATATATAACTAAGATAAAGTTTTATATTTAGCTTTTATTTAAATTCTTTAATAACCTTTTAAGTGCATTTTCTAAAGTTCTAAGAAAATTACTAAAGATAGATAGAAATAAAAAGAATTATATAAAAAATAAAATTAGTAGTTTTAAGCTTACTTAAAAAGATAAAGCTAGTTAAAGTAGATTATTTTTATTACTCTTTTTATAATACTAAATTAATAGCGCTAAAAGCTTATTAAGTAAATATACTAGAATCTTCTATTAGAGATAAAGCTCTTAGCTTTCTAAAGAACTAAAAATCTTAGTTCTAATTAGTCTAGTTACTTAGATATTAGGCTTTAGAAAAGATAACTTTTTTAATATCTCTTTCTTTCTATTACTCTACTATATAAATAATAAGCTTAGTACTAGTATATTATATAAAGGCGTAGTATTATTATTTTATTATAAGTAAATAATTTTTATTATACCTAATAAAGATCTTATAAATTTTACTAATAGACTTTTAAAGTAAGACTAGAAAAGAAAATAATAGAAAGCTATACACTAGTTATATATATAATAGAAATAATAGAAATAGAGATAATAGAAATATTAATAAGTTTAGTATATAGCTCTATACTAGTAAAGTAGCGCTAAAAAAAACTTATAATAGTCTTTAGTATTACTAGAATAAAGTAATCTATAGTAGCTTCTATAATAGTTTCTAGAATAATAACTTTTATAGAACTTATAGAGTAATATATTTAAAAAATAGTATTTTATTAATAATAAAAAGCTTAATTAAGCTTTAGTAAGTAAAGTAATATAACTAGTAATAAGGTTAGCTCTAGACTTACTAATACTAGAAAAACTTATAAAAGAGTAGTAATATAGTTTAAAAATTATTTTATTAGTATAGATTTAGTATTTAAATTAAGCTACTATTTGTAAAGATTATAATAACTTAGTTATTATTATCTTTTTATTATTATTAAGCTTTGTTAAGATTGCACTTATTGTAATTTCTTAACAAATTAGAAAAATTCCTAGTAAATCTAATTGCTTACGTAATTAAGATTTTAGTAGCTAGTTTTAATCTACTACACTAGGAGATTCTAAAACACCTCTATTTGTCTTAGCCTAGTTAATATTAGAGTTATTACGTAATTTAATAACTCTTATCTTCTTATCTCTCTTTCTGCAATTGCTAAAAGATCTAGTAATAAA
>NW_026056878.1:0-2865 GCF_023758085.1 Alternaria hordeiaustralica | reverse complement strand
TAGCAAATAGAAATAGAAATAGAAATAGGTTTTTAGTTTTAAGATAGTTATTAAAACTTCTTATATAAATTATTATTAATAAGTTAGTTATAAAAACTACTTATATTTTCTTATTATTTAGTTATTAAAAACTACAGCTTAAGAGAGTGTATAAAGATTATAATAACTTAGTTATTATTATCTTTTTATTATTATTAAGCTTTATTAAGATTGCACTTATTATTATTTTCTAACAAATTAGAAAAATTCCTAGTAAATCTAATTACTTACGTAATTAAGATTTTAGTAGCTAGTTTTAATCTACTACACTAAAAAATTCTAAAACACCTCTATTTGTCTTAGCCTAGTTAATATTAGAGTTATTACGTAATTTAATAACTCTTATCTTCTTATCTCTCTTTCTATAATTACTAAAAGATCTAGTAATAAACTAATTATTAGTCTATATAATATAACGCATAAACTAATATAATTAGTACTAGTCTAAATTATAAATCTAGAAAATAAAAAGAATTTAGTAGACTTAGATTATAAATCTAGAAATTAATAGAAATTAAGTAGATTTAATTATAAATTCTTATCTCTAGGTAGAAATAAGTAGATATTTACATAATTATTTTAGTAGCTATTTTCTATAGAAGAAATAGCAATTCTTTATAGTTATTCTTTACCTAGCAATAATATTATTACTTTTTACCTATTATATACTTTGTAATTACTTTATTATAATCTTTATTAGTTATACTATTTATTATAGTATTTAACTACTTTATTCTAACAAAGCTATATTCTATTATTAGAGAATAGTTCTTGTTACCTATCTATTCTTTATTGTAAAGATTATAATAACTTAGTTATTATTATCTTTTTATTATTATTAAGCTTTATTAAGATTGCACTTATTATTATTTCTTAACAAATTAGAAAAATTCCTAGTAAATCTAATTGCTTACGTAATTAAGATTTTAGTAGCTAGTTTTAATCCGCTACACTAGAAGATTCTAAAACACCTCTATTTATCTTAGTCTAGTTAATATTAGAGTTATTACGTAATTTAATAACTCTTATCTTCTTATCTCTCTTTCTACAATTGCTAAAAGATCTAGTAATAAACTAATTATTAGTCTATGCAATACAACGCATAGACTAATATAATTAGTACTAGTCTAGATTATAAATCTAGAAGATAAAAAGGATTTAGCAGACTTAGATTATAAATCTAGAAATTAATAGAAATTAAGCAGATTTAATTATAAATCTTTATCTCTAGGCAGAAATAGACAGATATTTACGCAATTATTCTAGTAGCTATTTTCTATAAAAGAAATAGCAATTCTCTATAGTTATTCTTTACCTAGTAACAATATTATTACCTTTTACCTATTATCTACTCTGTAATTAATTATTGCAATCTTTATTAGTTATACTATTTATTATAGTATGTAACTACTTTGTTCTAACAAAGCTATATTCTATTATTAGAGAATAGTTATTATTACCTCTCTATTCTTTACAGGTTATAAGCCTAGCTAGGCACTTATAGCTTTGTTAGAACATATTTTATTTATATTATTACTTATTCTAAGTAATTAATATATTTAAAAGAAAAAGATTTTTATTTATTCTAAAAGAGATATTCTTTAGAATTAATAAAATATCTATTTTAGAACTGTATAGTTTAACTTATACTTTTTATCTATTATTATAATAGTACTTTTTTAGCTTTAAGCTATTTAAAGATTTATAATCTTTATTTAGTAGTTAATTAGCCTCTATTATAATTAATAATAAAAAGAAAGTACTTATTATTATTTTATAATAATAAGAAAAAAAGCTTTTAGTTATTATTATTAATAATTAATAAGAAAGAAACTAAAGTACTTTTTATTAATATTAATAAAATAATAGTATTAGCTAAGACTTTTACTAGTATTAGTCTCTACTTACTCTACTTATAGAAATATAAGATAATAGAGTTTTATATACGTTTTCTCTATTTAGAGAGTAGTTAGTTACCTACGTATATTATTTTAAAAGTAAACTAGCTAGAGGCTTTAATAAGCTTAAAGAATCTATTTTACTAAAATTATATATATAAAAAGACGTCTTAAAAACGCGTTCTACTTTATATATACTAGTATTTATAATCTCTCTTAGAGAAAAAAAGAGAATTCTTTAAGTTATTAATTATCTAAAAAATAAAAAGTTTACAATCTTAGTTATTATTACTATAATAACTTTATCTTTATTATTAAAGATCTATAGTAATAAAGTTTTACTTTAGTTACTATTAGAAATTTAGCTTTATTACTATTTTCTATATTCTAGATTCTAGAATTATTCTAAGTAATAAGTAATTAATATTACTCTAAGAATAATTTAGTATTTTTATAATACTAATTCTTTTATTTTATTAAAAGAATATAGAAAAAAGGAGTATAGACCTAGGCTATATTATTAATAATAATTTTATTATTATTAATAAATATAAATAGTCTTTGTTCTGTATCTATTATTATTAAATACTTTTTAAAAAAGTAGTTTAATAATCTTATTACTTTTAAGTAATAAAATCTTTAGTTATTTAATTATTATTTAATTAATAACTAAAAAATGTTAGATACTATATTTAAAATTCCTAAATTAAAGAGATCTAGTAATTACAATATTTAGTCTATTAAAATAGAAGCTCTTTTAACTAAAGAAGACTATCTAGAAGTAATAGTACACAATTTATTTAGTTTAAGCAAAGCTACTAGAGTTCTATTACAAGATAAAGCTATTAAAGCTACTAGCTTTATTAAATTAGCTCTAGAAGATAGACCTTTATTATAAGTTAGATATATTAGTAATCTTTATTTATTA
>NW_026056877.1:0-2878 GCF_023758085.1 Alternaria hordeiaustralica | reverse complement strand
TTAGTATTTTTATAATACTAATTCTTTTATTTTATTAAAAGAATATAGAAGAAAGAGGTATAGACCTAGGCTATATTATTAATAATAATAACTAGTTTATTATTATTAATAAATATAAATAGTCTTTATTCTGTATCTATTATTATTAAATACTTTTTTAAAGTAGTTTAATAATCTTATTACTTTTAAGTAATAAAATCTTTAGTTATTTAATTATTATTTAATTAATAACTAAAAATATTAGATACTATATTTAAAATTTCTAAATTAAAGAGATCTAGTAATTACAATATTTAGTCTATTAAAATAGAAGCTCTTTTAACTAAAGAAGGCTATCTAGAAGTAATAGTATATAATTTATCTAGTTTAAGTAAAGCTACTAAAGTTCTATTACAAGATAAAGCTATTAAAGCTACTAGCTTTATTAAATTAGCTCTAGAAGATAGACCTTTATTATAAGTTAGATATATTAGTAATCTTTATTTATTATAGTAAATACTAAAAAATCTATACAAAGCAAAAGAATTTAGTAGCAAATTTTTAATTAGTAAAGAACTAATTAATACTACTATTAATTCTTATAAAGGCAATTTAGAATTATATATTAATAATTTTAAATGTCTAGCTAATAGCTTAGAAGCTAAAGAAATTAGTTTACTAAATAAGTTTCTTGCAGCTTTGCTATTAAATAATCTTAATAAAGATTATAAATATATAGTAACTATAATTATATAAACTATTAGAATAGATAATAATAGTGTAGATTTAGATACTATTATATTACAATTATTAGACGAAAGTAGAAGAGTTAATTCTATTAAGAATAAAAATTCTACTTCTAATTCTAATAATAAGAATAATTCTTTTAGTTATAATTATTCTACTAGTAATAACTATAATACTAGTAATAATAATAATAATAAAAGAAATTCTATTAAAAGTAGTAATAACAAAGATATAGAAATGTCTATGTCTACTACTAAGAAAAATAATAATAATAAGTCTAATAATAATATTAAGACTTGTAATTATTGTAAAAAGAAAGAATATCTAGAATCTTTATTTGTTTTAAGAAATATTCTAATTTAATTAAGAATAAATCTATTAATAATACTACTAAAGAAGAAACTATTTTAACTTCTTCTGTAGTTAGTAAAGATAATAGTAATAGTACTATAGACTTTATTTTAGATTCTAGCGCTACTATACATACCTACTATATTAAAGAATTATTTATTAATAATAAACCTAGTATTACTACTATTAAGTAGAGTAATACTAATAATAATATTAAAGCTAGCGGTGTAGGCAATATATTAGTTAAATTTACTTATACTAATAAACTAGTTAAATTAACTAATGTTCTTTATGTAAATAATAGAGAGGTAACAATAACTATTCTCTAATAATAGAATATAGCTTTGTTAAAACAAAGTAGTTAAATACTATAATAAATAGTATAACTAATAAAGATTTGTAATAAAGTAATTATAGAGTAGATAGTAGGTAAAAGGTAATAATATTATTACTAGGTAAAGAATAACTATTAAGAATTACTATTTCTTTTATAGAAAATAGCTACTAGAATAATTACGTAGATATCTACCTATTTCTACTTAAAGATAAGAATTTATAATTAAATCTACTTAATTTCTAGATTTATAATCTAAGTCTACTAAATTCTTCTTATCTTCTAGATTTATAATCTAGACTAGTACTAATTCTATTAGTCTATATATTGTATTGCATAGACTAATAATTAGTTTATTACTAGATCTTTTAGTAATTATAGAAAGAGAGATAAGAAAATAAAAGTTATAAAATTATATAATAACTCTAATATTAGCTAAGCTAAGATAAATACAGGTATTTTAGAATCTTCTAGTATAGTAAATTAAAACTAGCTATAAAATCTTAATTACGTAAGTAATTAGATTTACTAGGAATTTTTCTAATTTATTAAGAAATAATAATAAGTGTAATCTTAATAAAGCTTAATAATAATAAAAAGATAATAATAACTAAGTTATTATAATCTTTATAATAGTATTAAGCTATGTAAAGAATAGATAGGTAATAAGAACTATTCTCTAATAATAGAATATAGCTTTGTTAGAACAAAGTAGTTAAATACTATAATAAATAGTATTAACTAATAAAGATTGCAATATAATTGCAGAGTAAATAATAGGTAAAAGGTAATAATATTGTTACTAGGTAAAGAATAACTATAGAGAATTGCTATTTCTTTTATAGAAAATAGCTACTAGAATAATTGCGTAAATATCCGCCTATTTCTGCCTAAAGATAAAGATTTATAATTAAATCCGCTTAATTCCTAGATTTATAATCTAAGTCCGCTAAATCCTTCTTATCTCCTAGATTTATAATCTAGACTAGTACTAATTATATTAGTCTATGCGTTGTATTGCATAGACTAATAATTAGTTTATTACTAGATCTTTTAGCAATTACAGAAAGAGAGATAAGAAGATAAGAGTTATTAAATTACGTAATAACTCTAATATTAACTAGACTAAGATAAATAGAGGTGTTTTAGAATCTTCTAGTATAGTAGATTAAAACTAGCTACTAAAATCTTAATTACGTAAGTAATTAGATTTACTAGGAATTTTTCTAATTTGTTAAGAAATTATAATAAGTGCAATCTTAACAAAGCTTAATAATAATAAAAAGATAATAATAACTAAGTTATTATAATCTTTACATACCCTCTTAAGCTGCAGTTTATAATAACTAAATAATAAGAAAATATAAGTAGTTTTTATAACTAACTTATTAATAACAATTTATATAAGAAGTTTTAATAACTATCTTAAAACTAAAAACCTATTTCTATTTCTATTTCTATTTCTAT
>NW_026056876.1:0-2930 GCF_023758085.1 Alternaria hordeiaustralica | reverse complement strand
CTCTGCAATTACTTTATTGCAAATCTTTATTAGTTATACTATTTATTATAGTATTTAACTACTTTGTTCTAACAAAGCTATATTCTATTATTAGAGAATAGTTCTTGTTACCTATCTATTCTTTACAGTTAGAGCTATATTTAGCCTATATAATATAGTAAATTAGTTATAGTTTTTAATACTAATAATATTATATTATTTTCTAGAATATTCTATAGTATTATTAACTATAGATAGTAACTTTTAGTACAGTTATAGTTATATTATAATCTAGCAATCTTTTAGTACTATATAGCTTAACTTATAATAACTACTCTATTACGCGTATATAGTAAGTAAAGTCTAGATTTCTTTATAATAATCTCTTTTAAAATTTTACATCTTATTCTACTTTTACCTCTAAGTTTCTTTTTCTTATAGCTACTATATTTAAAAAAAAAAAATTACGTAAGCTTATATATAATTACACGTAAAATAGTAGCTTATTTATTTTAAAGCGTATTAATAGTAAAGCTTTTTCTTAACTTATAGATTTAAATTATTTCTATTATATTATTTTAAGCTTACTAGTACTTACTACTTCTTTAACTAAAAAGCTTATAGAAATCTATAGAATAGTTAGACTATATAGAAATATTTCTTAAAATAAAATAATAGTTAAAAACACTAACTTGTATTAATACTTAAAGACTAAAAGTACTAAGATTTAATATATCTTCTAAAAAAGCTTAGTAGTATTAACGTACTAAAACTAAAATAAAAATTAAATTTCTCTAGTATAGTAAAGACTAAATAGCTATATAAATATTTCTTTATATTTATTATATATATAACTAAAAAGCTCTTAATAAGTAGTTTCTTAGTACTAGATAGGTAAAAGTACTACTAAGTAATAAATAATAGTTTCTAAAAAACGTTCTAAGTAAGTATAATTTTAATAATTTTTATACTAATATAATACTATTACTATAAGAGAACTAGCTTCTAATATAGAATTAAATCTAGAATAAAAAGTATTATTTTTATTTGAATTCTTATTTACCTTTTTTATCTTTGCTTATAAATTTATAAATAATATAGTTATACTTTAGATATTCTTAGTACTTTTTTATTCTAAGTATATATTTAAATTAGAAAACTCTACCTACTAATAGTTAGAGTTTTTTAATAATTTCTTTATATTAATATACTAGTAGTTATACTTCTATAATAAAAAGTTAGAAGAGTATTTATTAGTTTTATAAGATTAAGAAAGATTTTTATTAAATAGTTTAAATAAAAGAAAAGATTTAAATTTTTAAGCTTTAATAATCTAACACTATATTTATAGTACTATGTTTTAAAATTAAAGTAGAACTTATTGAAATTATCTATTTAAATCTAGTTTCTAGTAATTCTATAGTTTACTTTATAGTACTTAAGTTTTATAAATTATATTATTTAGTATCTCTAATAGTTTTTCTATTCTAAATTTAATTTATCTATAAAATATTCTATTTTTACTATATAAAGAAATTAGAA
This sequence comes from Alternaria hordeiaustralica, assembly GCF_023758085.1. Taxonomy (NCBI): domain Eukaryota; kingdom Fungi; phylum Ascomycota; class Dothideomycetes; order Pleosporales; family Pleosporaceae; genus Alternaria; species Alternaria hordeiaustralica. The sequence continues at coordinate 1,409 of NW_026056876.1, read as the reverse complement.
CTAGAAGTTATTTCTAAGCTATTTAAAAGAATTTTAAGATTAAGAACTTAGAGAAGAAATAACTTAGCTTAAGACTTTAGAATATCTTAGCTATATTAAAAAGAGTAGAGAATATAGACTAACTATAGCTTAATAGTTAAATAAGAAAGACTTTTTAAGTATATAATCTATTATAGTAAAGTATCTATATAGAGTTAAGTAAAGAACTATAGTTTAATATATCTATATAGTAGTCTTAGTAAAGATATATATTCTAGATATTTTATATTTACTATAAAATAGTAGTAAGTATTTATAAAACTTTTCTATTAGTATTTACTATAAATATATATAATAATAATATATTTAAAATAAGTAATAGTAATAGAAGCTTTTTTAGTAGACTTAGAAGTAGTAATAAGTAAGCTACTAAGCTACTAACTATTTGTAATATTTTAGAATTTCTAATTTTAATATAAAGGTTCTTTAGAGAATAGATTTTAGAACTAAAGTAATAATCTTAGTAGAGAAAGTAGAAGTAGAGATAAAAGTTAAAGTAAAGTATAATATAACGTTTCTTTTAGCTAGAAAAGTAGAGAGATAAAAGTCTAAGTATATATAGTATAGTGTAGATAAACTCTAGGTCTAGAATTTTCTTAAACTATAGTATAATAGTATTAATATTAATTGCTTTATAGAGATTAATACTATAGTTTAGAAAGTAGCTACTATATATAATATATTATATTAAGAATCTATATACTTAAATAGTACTTTACTTAATATTTTATTCTTTTTTAAGTTTAAATTATCTTAACTTAATATAAGTAAACTTCTTCTCTATAGCTCTATATATTATTTAGATTCTTAATTATATTAATATATATATTATTATACAAAACAATAACTTAAATAACTTTACTATATTTTTAAGAAGTTTAATTAATATTATAGTTTATACTAGCTACGCTAAAATAGCTATTATAAGAGCTTAAGCTATAGATATATAGCTATAATAGCGCTAAAGTATCTACTTTAACTTAAATAAAATTAATATTGTAAATTCTATAAATAAACATTTAACAAAATCTTAAAAATATATATTAAGCTTATATCTTTTAGATATTATTAGAGCTAAAGAGATAATTAATAAATAGAAATAATTAAGTATATTATAATTATAATTCTATAAAAAAAAGTTAGAATTAAATCTCTAGCTATATACTAAGAGCCAAGTAATTTACGTATTTCTATTTACGTAACTATAACTACTCTCTAGCTTTATTATATATATATCTCTTTTTGTAAAGAATAGATAGGTAACAAGAACTATTCTCTAATAATAGAATATAGCTTTGTTAGAACAAAGTAGTTAAATACTATAATAAATAGTATAACTAATAAAGATTGCAATAAAGTAATTGCAGAGT
>NW_026056875.1:0-2994 GCF_023758085.1 Alternaria hordeiaustralica | reverse complement strand
CAGCTAGATATAGATCTTTATCTTTTCTATTTAATACTTCTTTATAACTTTTAGGTTCTATTAAACTATTATTACTAGTATTTAAAATATTCTCTATAATAGAATTATTATAAAGAGTATTCCAATTATTTTTACTAGTATTAATATTTAATTTAATACTATTAAAGCTATTATCTTCTATAATAATAGTAGAATTAATAGCTAGTTCATCTTCAGAATAATCATCGTCTAGTTCTACTAAACTATTATTATTATTCGAAGAAATAACTCTTTTATTAGAGTTATTATTATTATTATTAATTAATAACTTATCTTTAGAATCTTCAAATTCAGAATTATTATTATTAATAATAATATCACTATTACTATCATTAATAATAATTTCACTATTATTATTATTACTAGTAATAGATTCTATTTCACTAAAGTCTTCTTCTATAATATTATTATTATTATTAGAAGAAAGATCTTCTAGTTTTGTAAATATTTTATTAATATTTACGTTATTATTAGGCTTATAATAATAACCTTCTATAATTTTACAATCTCTAGCTCTAATAGTCTTATTATTACTAGGATTATATAATTTATAGATATTAGAACTACTAAATCCTATTAAATAATAAGGACTAGCTTTACTATCTAGTTTTTTAATTAAACTAGTAGGTTCTTTATAATAAGTTAAAGATCTAAAAATTCTAATATTATTAATATTAGGTATTTCTTTATATTATAACTTATAAGGCGTTTTAAAATTAATAGAACTATTAGAAGTTCTATTATATAAATAAGTAGCAGTTAATATAGTTTCTCTCTATAAATTCTTAAGTAGATTACTATTAATTAATAAAGCTCTTACTTTATTAAGTAATACTCTATTAATTATTTCTGCTGCGCTATTTTGCTTAGGAGTATAAGGACTAAAATATCTAGTATTTATTTCTTTTTTAATTAGATAACTATCTAGTTCTCTAGATTTAAACTTGTTATCTAATTGTAGAGCTTTAACTTTATTATTATTAAATATAATAACAGAGTTATTATTACTAGTAGAATTATTAGAATTATTATTAGAATTAGAATCTAAGTTATTATTTATAGCTTCTAATTCTAATTCTGTTATAGTATCTTCTATAACATTAATAATATTTTTTCTAGTTTTTAATAATTTTATTACTAAATATTTAGTAAAACTATCTCTAAAAGTAATATAATATTTAAAACCTCTAAAGGTTTTAGGCCTAATAGGCCCGCCTATATCTATATATAATAGATCGAAATAGGCTTCTACTCTAGTACTTGCTTCTATATTATAATTTTTAGTTAATTTAGCTTATATATAAGTAATACAATTATCTAAATTAACTCTAGTAGTAGAAATATTCTCTAAATTAAAATCTACGCCTAAAGCGTTATCTTTTAATTTTTTAATAGCATTAAGATTAATATGTTCTAATCTATTATGTAATAGTTTTATAGTATTATTATTTAATACTAATTGTTTGCTATTATTAGAAATAATATCTAAGTTAGAATTATTATCTAAATTAGAATTATTATCTAATTTTATAGTATTATCTATTTCTAGATTATCTTCTAGATTAGATTCTTCTAGATCTTCTAAATTACTATTATTAATAGTATTTAAAGTAGTATAAGATTTATAATCTTTACTAATACTAGAAGTAGAACTAATTACAGAGAATATACTAACTCTGTCTTTATAATAACCTTTAGATAATAGATTATTATTAGAGTTATATATAAAGTAATTATCTTTATTAAAAGATAAAGAGTAATTTTTCTTAGTTATTAAACTAAGACTTAATAAATTAACTTCTAATTGCGGTATATAAAGAACATTAGTTAATTTAACTAGTTTATTAGTACTAGTAAATTTAACTAAAATATTGCCTACACTACTAGCTTTAATATTATTATTAGTATTACTCTACTTAATAGTAGTAATACTAGGTTTAATATTAATAAATAATTCTTTAATATAGTAGGTATGTATAGTAGCGCTAGAATCTAAAATAAAGTCTATAGTATTATTACTATTATCTTTATTAACTATAAAAGAAGTTAAGATAGTTTCTTCTTTAGTAGTATTATTAATAGATTTATTCTTAATTAAATTAGGATATTTCTTAAAACAATTAGATTCTAAGTGTTCTTTCTTTTTACAATAATTACAAGTCTTAATATTATTATTAGACTTATTATTATTATTTTTCTTAGTAGTAGACATAGACATTTCTATATCTTTGTTATTACTACTTTTAATAGAATTTCTTTTATTATTATTATTATTACTAGTATTATAGTTATTACTAGTAGAATAATTATAACTAAAAGAATTATTCTTATTATTATTATTAGAAGTAGAATTTTTATTCTTAATAGAATTAACTCTTCTACTTTCGTCTAATAATTGCAATATAATAGTATCTAAATCTACACTATTATTATTTATTCTAATAGTTTATGTAATTATAGTTACTATATATTTGTAATCTTTATTAAGATTATTTAATAGCAAAGCTACAAGAAATTTATTAGGTAAACTAATTTCTTTAGCTTCTAAGTTATTAGCTAGGCGTTTAAAATTATTAATATATAATTCTAAATTGCCTTTATAAGAATTAATAGTAGTATTAATTAGTTCTTTACTAATTAAAAATTTGCTACTAAATTCTTTAGCTTTATATAGATTTTTTAGCATTTACTATAATAAATAAGAATTACTAATATATCTAACTTATAATAAAGGTCTATCTTCTAAAGCTAATTTAATAAAACTAGTAGCTTTAATAGCTTTATCTTGTAATAGAACTCTAGTAACTTTGCTTAAACTAGATAAATTATGTGCTATTACTTCTAGATAGCCTTCTTTAGTTAAAAGAGCTTCTATTTTAATAGACTAAATATTGTAATTACTAGATCTCTTTAATTTAGGAATTTTAAATATAGTATCTAACATTTTTAGTTATT
>NW_026056874.1:0-3162 GCF_023758085.1 Alternaria hordeiaustralica | reverse complement strand
AACTATATTCTCTACTAATAAAACTAATAATATAGATTAAGAAGTAAGTAGTAATAATAATAATAAGACACCTAAACAGCCTACGTATAGCTAAGATATTCTAGATACTCTAGAGTTAACTAAAGTTTAAAGAAGCCTATAGCTAAGAGCTTAACTAAACAATCTATTAGTTAATATAGAAGAGAAACAAGACATAGAATAGGTATTATCTAGACCTTAGTAATTATTAGTAGTTATTCTAATAAAGAAGCTAGATTTTAACTAGAATAAGTATTAGGTATATGCATTATAGGCATAGTTTTAAGTAGTTTTAGATATATATATATTAAATATTATAACTAAGCTCTAAACTACGTCTATAAATATATATAGAGAATAGCTACTACTATTTTAGCCTATAACTAAGTAACGTACCTACTTCTTACTCTTCTTCTTCTTCTTACTAGAGGTCTTCTAGACTAATAAGCTTTTAGACTTAGATAGAGCAAGAAATTTATTACTCTTATTATTATTAATATTTATAGCCTTAGTAGAAGATGTAGTAAGCTTATAAGTACAAAGAGTACGTATAAAGGTAGACAGTAGTACTAGTTTCTTTGTCTTCTTAGTAGAAGTAGACTTTATAGTACTTTTAGAAGAAACGCGCTTACGCTTAGAAGATAGTAGAGCTAGAAGACTCTTTAGAGTAGCTATAGCCTTCTCTAGCTAAGTAAGTCTTAGCTTACAATTCTTCTTAGAGATACTCTTACTATAGTTACTAATATCTAAGTTCTAGAACTTCTTAGTAGAATTATAGTTACTATTACTAACTAGCTTCTTAGAAGCACGCAGAGCCTAAACTATAGAACTCTTCTTATATAACTAAAGTGCGCTTAGGCTATTAGAGCTATTAAGAGAGAAGAATAGCTAGAATAATTAATAAGAGAAGTAGAATACTATAGAAGACTTATTAAGATCTACTAGCTTAGTAAATATAACCTTCTTACTAGAGAAGTTAGGCTAACCTAAGAACAAGTTAGCTATTATACTAATACTAAGAAAGTAGATATCTAAGAGGTAGTTAGAAACTTATAAGTAAAAGAGCACTAAGGTCTTACGCTCTTTGCGTAGCAATTAGTGCAAGTTCTCTATAGTATTAGAAAACTATTTAATATAACTAAGTAATATAACTTAAATAGAAGCTTTAAACTACGTTTGTAATAGCTGCATATTTTATTATATCTACTAAGCTTCTTATTCTTGCCTAAAGCTAACTTATGCTTAATTACGCTAATAAGATAATAGTATATAAGTATAGTAATAAAGAGCTTAAAGACAATTCGCTTATAGTTTATACTAAGAGAAAAGAACTTATAAAAGAATAAATAGTTCTTAGATATATCTAGAGGCGCTAAATTAATTTTGCGCTTAATCTAAGGTTCTTTACTCTAAGTTAGAAAGTAGGCTGCTACAAGAACTAGTCTAGCTAGAGTCTCTAAAGTGTTAAGGTTAATAATATATCTATAGAGGTCTTTAACCTAGTTAATAGTAAAGTCTACGCATAATATATATATTACTATAAAGAAATATAATATTAGCAGAATGTCTTTTAGAAAGTAAGAAAGAAAGATAGTAGACTTACTCTAGCTAATAATAGTATTAGAAGTAGAAATACGCTTTAGTAGCTTATGCAACTCTACTACCTAATTACTAAGAGCTCTAGGCACTAGACGCTTTTTTATAAGTAACTTAGAAAGAACTTTAGACTTAGAAGAGCTAGAGCTCTTAATAGAGAGGCTAAATTTCTTAATATTAGATAGAGTTTTATAGTAGTTAGGCAGCATAGTAGAGCGTAAAGTGTTCTTACCTATAATACTCTAAAGCGCCTAAGAGGCGCTTAGCGCGTAATTAAGGTTAATATCTATTTACGTAATATCTAAGAACGTCTTAATATTAATCTACTCTTAAAGACTAAGAAGAGATCTCTTATTATCTAAAGTAGAGAAGTTAAAGTTATTAAAAGGCTACGTATTTAGCTTATTAAACTTATTAGTACTTATAGATATAGGCTAAGCAGTAATAGCAGCTAAATAGTTCTTAGCTATAAGCGTAGTAGTTGTCTTGTTAGCAGAAGTTAGCTTAGTAGTAGTAGCCTCTAGCGTAGTAATAGTAGACGCTTACTTAGGCGTAGCGCACAGAAGAGCTTATAGAGTAGTAGAGTAGGCGTTATTAAAGTTAGAGAAGATAATAGACGCGCTCTTAACAAGAGGCTACTTAATAGTCTTGCCTTTAGACGTAGTGTTAATAGAGCTAAAAGCTATAGTAAGAATGTGCGTAGAATAATAGTAGTAGTAGTAAAGTAAAGAGTAAAAAGAGGTAGAAGAGCGCGTAGAAGAGTATAAGGTAGTTAAAGTGTAGAAAGAGTAGAAAGTAGTAATAGAGATGTTGTAGAAGAATTTACTTAATATATTTACTACCTAAAGAGCTATTAAGCCTATAGTAATAGACTTACTTTTCTTATAAGAACTGCTACGCAACACTAGATTATAATACTAGAATTTTAAAGCTAGCTAGTATGTAATAATACTCTTAGAATACATTAGTAATGCAAGAAGAATATTATAATACTGCAATATAGAATGTAATGTATTTAGAGTAGTTAGAATTTTAACTAAAGGCTGCTTAGCTAGAGCTGTAGCAAAACTCTAACTATACATCTTAAGTAGGCGCTTAGATTATTATCTACTAATAAGAAAAAGCTCTTAGATAGGCTAGAGAATAGCTTTAAGAACCTTAGAAATAGATCTTAACTTTATAGAAGAATTATTTTAATTTAGAAAGATATTAGAAGATCTTCTATATAATTATAAAGGCTGCTAAAGCTATTACTATTAGTACTTCTTAATTATAGCTTAGAATCTAGTATTATTATAATAGCTACTAGAAACCTAAGAATGTTGTAATAGAAAGATTATATCTAAATAATATTTAGAACCTAAGGCTAAAGAAGAAGAGAAGGCCTTCTTCTTAAGTATAGAAGAGAAGTAATATAGGTTTAGCTATTACAATATTATAGGCGTAAGAATATAAGGTAATAAGAGAAGACTTAGAAGTATATTATAATTTTATTTACTATAACTATAGAGTAGAATAGATAGACCTAAGAGTTAATTAGAGAGAAAA
>NW_026056873.1:0-3729 GCF_023758085.1 Alternaria hordeiaustralica | reverse complement strand
ATTTAATACTTCTTTATAACTTTTAGGTTCTATTAAACTATTATTACTAGTATTTAAAATATTCTCTATAATAGAATTATTATAAAGAGTATTCTAATTATTTTTACTAGTATTAATATTTAATTTACTATTATTAAAGCTATTATCTTCTATAATAATAGTAGAATTAATAGCTAGTTTATCTTTAGAATAATTATCGTCTAGTTCTACTAAACTATTATTATTATTAGAAGAAATAACTCTTTTACTAGAGTTATTATTATTATTATTAATTAATAACTTATCTTTAGAATCTTTAAATTTAGAGTTATTATTAATAATAATTATTAAGATTATAATAACTTAGTTATTATTATCTTTTTATTATTATTAAGCTTTGTTAAGATTACACTTATTATTATTTCTTAACAAATTAGAAAAATTCCTAGTAAATCTTATTGCTTACGTAATTAAGATTTTAGTAGCTAGTTCTAATCTGCTACACTAGAAGATTCTAAAACACCTCTATTTATCTTAGCCTAGTTAATATTAGAGTTATTACGTAATTTAATAACTTTTATCTTCTTATCTCTCTTTCTATAATTACTAAAAGATCTAGTAATAAACTAATTATTAGTTTATGCAATATAACGCATAGACTAATATAATTAGTACTAGTCTAGATTATAAATGTAGAAGATAAAAAGGATTTAGCAGACTTAGATTATAAATCTAAGAATTAAGTAGATTTAATTATAAATTCTTATTTTTAGGCAGAAATAGGCAGATATTTACGCAATTATTCTAGTAGCTATTTTCTATAAAAAATATAGCAATTCTCTATAGTTATTTCTTACCTAGCAACAATATTATTACCTTTTACCTATTATTACTCTGTAATTACTTTATTACAAATCTTTATTAGTTATACTATTTATTATAGTATTTAACTACTTTGTTCTAACAAAGCTATATTCTATTATTAGAGAATAGTTATTGTTACCTCTCTATTCTTTATAATAATATTACTATTACTATTATTAATAATAATTTTACTATTATTATTATTACTAGTAATAGATTCTATTTTACTAAAGTCTTCTTCTATAATATTATTATTATTAGAAGAAAGATCTTCTAGTTTTGTAAATATTTTATTAATATTTACATTATTATTAGGCTTATAATAATAACCTTCTATAATTTTATAATCTCTAGCTCTAATAGTCTTATTATTACTAGGATTATATAACTTATAGATATTAGAACTACTAAATTCTATTAAATAATAAGGACTAGCTTTACTATCTAGTTTTTTAATTAAACTAGTAAGTTCTTTATAATAAGTTAAAGATCTAAAAATTCTAATATTTTTAATATTAGGTATTTTCTTTATATTTTAACTTGTAAGGCGTTTTAAAATTAATAAAACTATTAGAAGTTCTATTATATAAATAAGTAGTAGTTAATATAGTTTCTCTCTATAAATTTTTAGGTAGATTACTATTAATTAATAAAGCTCTTACTTTATTAAGTAATACTCTATTAATTATTTCTACTGCGCTATTTTGCTTAGAAGTATAAGAACTAGAATATCTAGTATTTATTTCTTTTTTAATTAGATAACTATCTAGTTCTCTAGATTTTAACTTGTTATCTAATTGTAGAGCTTTAACTTTATTATTATTAAATATAATAATAGAGTTATTATTACTAGTAGAATTACTAGAATTATTATTAGAATTAGAATCTAAGTTATTATTTATAGCTTCTAATTCTAATTCTATTATAGTATCTTCTATAATATTAATAATACTTTTTCTAGTTTTTAATAATTTTACTACTAAATATTTAGTAAAGCTATCTCTAAAAGTAATATAATATTTAAAACCTCTAAAGGTTTTAGGCCTAATAGGCCTGCCTATATCTATATATAATAGATCTAAATAGGCTTCTACTCTAGTACTTGCTTTTATATTATAATTTTTAGTTAATTTAGCTTATATATAAGTAATATAATTATCTAAATTAGATCTAGTAGTAGAAATATCTTCTAAATTAAAATCTACGCCTAAAGCGTTATCTTTTAATTTTTTAATAGCATTAAGATTAATATATCCTAATCTATTATGTAATAGTTCTATAGTATTATTATTTAATACTAATTATTTGCTATTATTAGAAATAATATCTAAGTTAGAATTATTATCTAAATTAGAATTATTGTCTAATTCTATAGCATTATCTATTTCTAGATTATCTTCTAGATTAGATTCTTCTAGATTTTCTAAATTACTATTATTAATAGTATTTAAAGTAGTATAAGATTTATAATCTTTACTAATACTAGAAGTAGAACTAATTATAAAGAATATACTAACTCTGTCTTTATAATAACTTTTAGATAATAGATTATTATTAGAGTTATATATAAAGTAATTATCTCTATTAAAAGATAAAGAGTTATTTTTCTTAGTTATTAAACTAAGACTTAATAAATTAACTTCTAATTATAGTATATAAAGAACATTAGTTAATTTAACTAGTTTATTAGTACTAGTAAATTTAACTAAAATATCGCCTACACTACTAGCTTTAATATTATTATTAGTATTACTCTACTTAATAGTAGTAATACTAGGTTTAATATTAATAAATAATTCTTTAATATAGTAGATATATATAGTAGCGCTAGAATCTAAAATAAAGTCTATAGTACTATTACTATTATCTTTATTAACTACAAAAGAAGTTAAAATAGTTTCTTCTTTAGTAGTATTATTAATAGATTTATTCTTAATTAAATTAGAATATTTCTTAAAATAATTAGATTTTAAATATTCTTTCTTTTTATAATAATTACAAGTCTTAATATTATTATTAGACTTATTATTATTATTTTTCTTAGTAGTAGACATAGACATTTCTATATCTTTGTTATTACTACTTTTAATAGAATTTCTTTTATTATTATTATTATTATTACTAGTATTATAGTTATTACTAGTAGAATAATTATAACTAAAAGAATTATTCTTATTATTAGAAGTAGAATTTTTATTCTTAATAGAATTAACTCTTCTACTTTCGTCTAATAATTGTAATATAATAGTATCTAAATCTATACTATTATTATCTATTCTAATAGTTTATGTAATTATAGTTACTATATATTTATAATCTTTATTAAGATTATTTAATAGCAAAGCTACAAGAAATTTATTAGGTAAACTAATTTCTTTAGCTTCTAAGCTATTAGCTAGGCGTTTAAAATTATTAATATATAATTCTAAATTACCTTTATAAGAATTAATAGTAGTATTAATTAGTTCTTTACTAATTAAAAATTTGCTACTAAATCTTTTAGATTTGTATAGATTTTTTAGCATTTGCTATAATAAATAAGAATTACTAATATATCTAACTTGTAATAAAGGTCTATCTTCTAAAGCTAATTTAATAAAACTAGTAGCTTTAATAGCTTTATCTTGTAATAAAACTCTAGTAGCTTTGCTTAAACTAGATAAATTATATACTATTACTTCTAGATAGCCTTCTTTAGTTAAAAGAGCTTCTATTTTAATAGACTAAATATTGTAATTAGTAGATCTCTTTAATTTAGGAATTTTAAATATAGTATCTAATATTTTTAGTTATTAATTAAATAATAATTAAATAACTAAAGATTTTATTACTTAAAAGTAATAAGATTATTAAACTACTTTAAAAAGTATTTAATAATAATAGATA
>NW_026056872.1:0-4200 GCF_023758085.1 Alternaria hordeiaustralica | reverse complement strand
AAAAAAATAAATTAAAATATGTAAATTTTATAGAATAATACGTTATTATACTATTTATGGGTAATAAGAGTCGAACTTATATGAATTAATTTCACCCCGTCCTAAGCGGGACCTGTCTACCGATTTCAGCATACCCATTTTTAATACTGTTTGTTTATTTTTTTTTTATTAAAAAAAAAATAAACAAACAGAAAAAAAAGAAACTATCCCCTTTTATTTTTTTTCGACATAATTTCTATGAAATTATTAGAAAAAAAAATTAGGGGATGCCCTCAGGTATCCCCTGCTTTTTTTTTTTATTTATATAAATTAAAAAAAAAGCTGGGGATCCCTTCGGGATAGCAATAAACATTAGAGCAAAAGAAAATTAAGGAAAATAAGTTAATTCACCCTAAATGTATAATACTATATAAAATAGCTAAATACACCTTAAATAACCTAAATTTAGTAGTATTTTCATTCATCATAAAAATTAAATAATTAGTAAGCTGTATACCGTTTTTAATTTATCTTTTATAATAAACGAATACTACTGTTTAAATAATATGCTCGAGATAAGATTTGAACTTATAACCTAAACATCTTAAGAGTTCCGCTCTATAGTAAGTATTTGTGTTTCTACTTAAAAAATGTAGATAATAAACAAAGCCGATAAATTTACTAAATGTAAAAATAAGCTATTGCCTGAGATAAGATTCGAACTTATAACCTAAGCATCTTCAAAGCTCCGCTCGGCCAATTGAGCTTCTCAAGCTTTTTTTTTTAATTATATATCTGTTTAAATATAACGTACCACTTTTCTTATAACTACGTATGGATCATTCACTTATGTTAAAAAATCTAGCTGCTTCAGAATTAGATCTAAAACTTTTTACTTCTCCGTTTATAGTATCTATACTATCCACAGCTAAAGCAGTTTTTGAATTAAGTATCCTATTTGCTCTTGAAATTTCACTATGTTTTTTACCAAAAAAAGGATGTTTTTCTTTGGTGTTATTGATACTCATAATACTTTTTGTTTTTTCTGAATGTGTAAATCCTAAAGACGAACCTGCTATTTTTAAGATGTTATATGAAGGACTTAGTTTATCAATATAATACTGCTCTCTAGTAATAAGCTCTTCTTTTTCACAATACTCTAAAATGTCCAATGTAAAAGCGTTGTATCCAGCCAATGTTTTAATAAAGAAGAATATATTTTAGATTTACTCTTCTAACTAAGCATATAATTAGTATTAAGATAATACAGAAATCTTCTAGTTAAATTGGTTGAGCTTCCCACATAAGATTTTTTACTATGTACATTAGTTCACCTGTATATACCTGATTTTCCTCTATTTTCATTTAAAATCTTATCCCTATCAGAAATCACATCCAAATAAGTTATAACTGGTACTGTATTTAGTACGTATACCTCTAACATAAATAAACTACTTTCTCCCTTTTGAAATAGTTTCTTTTTTTTCAATGAAAAAAAATAAACAAACAGTAAAGAGAGACACCCATAAACCATATCTATATTAAAAATAGTAAGTAAAGCACCGGATATAGATAAGAGACAAAAACCTAATGTACGTCAACCCTCCATTGATAAGGTTGAAGGTAGTAAAACATGAAAGCAGGATAGTAACATCTTTTTAAGGACAAAAAGGTTAAACCCGCCTCCGGAGATTTTTACTATGTTTATTCTTCTTTTCATTAGTTTAATAAAGAGTTGCACTTTATTTACAATAAAAATCAAATTGTAATTTCACTAGTCCCGGCCCCCCCCCTGTAAAGGGGGGGGGGAGGGTCCGAGCCTTGCCCCAAGGCGTGGACAAGTCCCCGCCCAGCCCCCGTACAGGGTTAAAAAAATTTTACATCCTAAAGGATGTAAACATTTTTTTAGGGGGCTAGTTTAAACTTTCAATTTTAATAAAGAGCTTCTCGAGCCTAGTCTCTTTAAACATTAATGGAGATATTAGGACTCGATCCTAAAATAACGATATGCAAAATCGCAGTTTTACCAATTAAACTATATCCCCTTAAGTTAATACATAAAAATAACTTATAAAGTAAGCCCAAGCGGGGTTTGAACCCGCGCATTTAACAGTGAAAATGTTACGTCTTAACCACTTGACTATTGGGCCTTAGATTTTATATAAATGCTTAAAACCGCAAAATATAAGAGTAAAAAAAAACAGTATTTAAATACTATGTAAAAGTAACAATATATTTATTTCCCTATAAGGCCAGAATGATTTGAACACTCATCTGAGCTGTTATGAGCAGCTTGCTTTACCTATTAAGCTATAGCCTTTAACTATGCGGACAAAGGACTTGCACCTCTATTTACTGGTCATGAGCCAGGTATGTTACTATTACATCAATCCGCGTTCATATTTGCCAGTAATTTTTTTTTTACACATATCCTATGTAAAAAAAAATTTTACAACCCCTTTTTCTTCTTACTTTTTTGTTTGATATATCCTATATATAAAAAAAAAGGTTAAAAGAGACTGGAGGGCTAATTTTTTTTTTATCTCAATGGTTTATTGCTATAGTTTCTTTTTTTTTCGTTTGGACCCCCTCTCCAGCTTTTTTTTTTATTTATATAAATAAAAAAAGCAGAAGAGAGGGGGGGGGGTTATGAAAAAAAAAAATAAACAAACAGAAAAAAAAGAAACGAAAAAAAAGTTAAGCAAAAGAAAAACAAACAACCGCAAGCTTATGGGGAAGGAAAATATCTAAATAGCCCAGTACGAGAATTGCACTCATATCTTCCGATTACAAAACGGGTGCATTACTATTATGCAAACCAGGCTAAATAAAGTATTTTTAATGATAAGTATGTTATTTAGTTAATGATAAAAATTAGTACTTTATACCTAAGAACATCAAAGCCCTTTCAGCCAAAGCCTATAACCCCTTAACCATGTTGTTAGAACTAGAGTTAACTGTTGCTACTATTCTAGCACTAACCCTATGAAAAATGGGATTCGTAATGTTATACTACGTTTCTAAGAGTATCCTAAGGTAAGCTTCGTGCCTAGATGCATTCAGCACTTATCTTAACTAACATAGCTTTCCTGCCATGCCTATACTATGTATAAATACTTGAGTATAAAAGTATTACCCTCTATAGCTCAAATAGGTAATAGATTCACATTGAATCTATCTATATTACTCTCCTTCTTCTGTAGTTACCCATTAACTAGTTAGTAAGGAGAACCTATTCTTGCCGTAATTTATCTGGTTAATATTAAGCGCATAAACAACAGGTAAACCATAGGTTACCATACCCAACTCCTTTCGTACGAAGGGGCTATCCTTATTTTACTCCAATTTCCTCTAGAAGATAGAAACCATACTGTCTCACGACGTATTTAACCCAGCTCGTGTAGCTCTTTAATCGACGAACAGTCGTACCCTTCATGATTCCTGCATTCATGTGGATGAGCTAAGCCGACATCGAGGTGCCAAACTGCGCACTCAATTTGTACTCTCTGGCGCAATTAGCCTGTTATCCCCAGCGTAGCTTTTTCAATAATACAAGACCTTTCCTTACTGCGTCTTGCGGTCTTTATGCCCTGCTTACGCAACTGATAGACGTGTATGTCAAACAGTAAAGCAAGATTAAGCCATTAAACTTTGGAAGTATATATCAACATCATTTCTTATACAGATATTCTGTAAAAAAAATAACTAATAGTGTTATAATTACATCTTGTTTTACCATTAGATAGTAATTATTAATACTATATATACACCTATTTTCCACATAGGTAAAATCTTACTTATATTAAATTGTTTTAGTTCTAACTTAAATAGAAATATAACTGAATTAGTTATAGATACCATTTTTTTTCTTAACAAAAAAAAATGGTAAATATAAAAAATAACAAACTAAATATAGTAATTAAAAAATTAAAATATACAAGGCAATTATTTAATAAAAGCCCTATATAATTTGCGTATAGCATATTACAAAAATAAATTTGGATACTCCCAGGTACTCTTTATGGGATCTGTGCCCCGCATAAACCATCTGCTAGCCATTGTCTCCTGAGCTTGATATAATCTCCCTCCTTTTATGGATTACATTCAGACGTCAGTTACACAAATGTAACCTATTCTACTGATATAACAACCAGAGTAAAGGTGTTTCAATTTTGTCGCTCAACTACCTTATTCCCTAAAACCTGTTAAATTATACCCTAT